>NC_090180.1:2357500-2405000 GCF_024679245.1 Pseudorasbora parva
CCAAAACATGAGCTGTTGAAAATGTGGTGTAAAAAAACGAGCAGGAATTATTTAACTGTTTTATTGAAACTGTCGGATTATCTGAAGGCTGAATGCTGATTGTGCCATTTTCTCTTTTAAATGCATATCGGGCAATGCCTGTTTAAATGCAGGAAAGCACAAACCAAAGGGAGAGATGGAAAAAGAGAGAGAGAGGAGAAAGAGCAGGCTGGGGTAAAAAGCTAGTACTATTCATCTCACATCCTGATGCAGTGTTAGAACCTGCCCTCCCTCTCTTTCACTGTGTCTGTGCTTACAGAGCGCCACAGACTCAAATATACAATCTGGCCTTTGGCTAAATACAGCCATTTACAAAGACTGCCTCTGAGGAAGAACCTTTCTAAAGTTGGCCAGGGTGTTTGGCATCATATAAATCCTCATAATGCGGACAGAACAAAGGCTAACGTCTCGAAAAGCAGAGTGATGGCCTGCCTTTATGTGGGATTCACATTTTCATTTGAAGACTTTCTCTCTCTCTTAGCAATGTTAAAATAAACTTATTTTTGTTTAGCTTGTTTTGTAAATAGATGCACACAGGCGTGACTGACGTTATAATCAGCTTTTGTTCTCTCTGGATTGAAGTATTTGGGCCAGATTTACTAAACAGAGCAAAGAATCGCAGATGGAAGTGGAAAGTTCTGTGTGTGATGACGAAACTAGGGCTGGGCGGTATATCAAGTTTGTACAATATATATCGATTTAGAAATAATATTGAATGAGGCAATACTGTGTATATCAATTAGGGTTGCCACCTTCAATAGAGAAAAATAAGGGACGCCTGCCGCAGCGGTGGCCACACCCCTTGGGGCCACGATGACTACAGTCCCGATGGTGTGCCAGTGCATTGGTCGTATATCATAACTTAAAACATGTTTACATAATTTTTATATATATTAAGATTGATACCAATGGACAATAGGATATCTGCTATTGAAATCAGTGTGAACAGATGCACTCAGTATAATACACAAAACAAACTCAGCTGCTGTAACCTAGAGGGGAGTAGGATAAGAAATTGCTAATTAACTTGAGTAATTTTATAGTGTTGTGAACAAAGATTTTGACTAAAATATTTCTCATTGTTTGCAGTAACACCATCCAAACAGTGAAACCACACCTAAATAACTGTAAATGATATATCTACAATTTTATTTTAATAAAACACTTAATAACATTTTTATTTTTGGTAAGTTAAGTAAATATATTTATGTATTAATTCTATAGTAGTGGATGATGCAATTATTTAAATTTGTTAAGCATAATAAATAGTTGTTTATTTTATTCCTAAAAGGTCCTATTTTGATTAAATATCTATTAAATATTTTATCTCTTATTAAAGTAATGCTTGTGTCTGACTGTACAACTTAACCTTAATAAACAAATCATACCATAACATTAATGTAGCCTACAATCTTAACATTATTTCTTAATAGGCAGCATATGAAATCTAACGTTATCAATCAAAAAAATATTTTGATATAGGGTATTTGGACCTGCCTCCACCCCTCCTCTTCTGACTCTGATTGGTCGTGATTCACGGCCCGTGAACCTGAAACAGGGGCAGAAAATGACTTGTCTTCACACAATGCGGATGGACCTATGTAAAATACGGGACAAATCGCATCCCATATTGTTTTGATTCGGGACGCGCCATTTTACCTGAAAATACGGGACGATTCCGTATTTCACGGGACGGGTGGCAGCCCTAATATCAATATACAGTAGATTGATGCAAACGGATCTAAAAATTAAAAGAGTTCGTAGAGTGAGCGGATGCAGAGTGCATGATACTATTTGTCCTAAACCACTGTAAGAAAAAAATCCAGGTCTGAAAATTTGGTAACACTTTAGTATGAGGAACACATATTCACTATTAACTACGACTTTTGCCTCAATTAACTTTAATTTATTACACGGCTCTGTGAAATACTTGATTCTGATTGGTCAATCGTTATTTCCAGATAACACACACCGCTCATCCGGGTACTACGAGTTATCTTGAGCGGTTCTACTTCTGTGCTTAACGCTGGCGCCATCTTGTGGCCTAAACAGCCGTGGGCTACAATGGAAGACTTCAAGGCGGGTTTCCTTTATAAAGTTTTTAATATGGATATTTTTCTTACACAAACGCATCGATTGGAATCAGAAGGCTCTATTAACCCATCGGAGTCGTGTGGAGCACGTTATTTGACGGACAGCTGCATTTAATGGACTTCAGACACAACTACAACTACTGCTGGGATTAACGTTAGCCTGGACTTTTTAAATATAACTCTGATTATATTTGTCTGACAGAAGAATGTCATAAACACCTATAATGACTTGAGGGTGAGTAAATCAGAGGCTTGGTTTCATTTTTGGGTGAACTAACCCTTTCAGCGTTCATTCTCAACATTTAGCAGCAATAGATAAAGGCTAAAAGCAGGTGGAACTGTTTTTCTTCGCGGAAGCTTTGCGGAAGAGCTAATAAAATATTTAACCTCAAGACAATATTTTGTGTCTAATTTATTTGAGACTAGTAGCCGTGTAATAAGTGGGATAGATTATACCTCCGCTTCGTGTCGGGGTCCTGATCACTCTGTCCGGGTTTATTCTGCGATAACAACCGGGGGTACATTATCCCTTACATATTAGTTAGTAAGGTAGTTTTTGTAGCGTTTAAGTTTAGGTATTGGGTCGGATTAAGGGATGTAGAATAAGCTCATGCAGAATAAGGCATTAATATGTGCTTTATGAGTACTAATAATCAGACAATATCCTAGTAATATGCATGATAATAACCAACTAGTTAATAACTGAACCTTAAAATAAAGTGTTACCGAAAATGTTCAAGTGACTGATTGCACCTAATTACTATTATTTTTTATTTGGCAAAATTGAATTTCTGCTAATTAAATTGCATCAGAAATTCAATTTGGCCAACTGAAAAATTTAGATGTGATCAGTCACTAGAAAATTTTCAATTGGAGACATTAATTATATTATTATTATTATTATTATTGTTACTAATAATAACAAAAATACAATTACATTCTTTTTGCACATAATATATTGCATATCCTCCATTACATTCACTGTATTTGTTTATAGCCTTCAATATCCACATTGTTTTTAGGACATAGTTGGGCAGAAAGTGAAATAAAAGTATTTTAAAAATAATATATAGATTTTTATCTTTATCCAAATAGGAAAACGTAGAAAATACCGGGATATATACCGTCTATCTCCATTCAACCAACAAATACAGAGAGAGGATTGTTTGGCCATATCGCTCGGCCCTGGATGAAACACAAATCAAAGAACACAGACGCAGTCAGCTGTTAATAAATCTGGCCCTTAGTCTCATGCACATCTATGATAGTAAGCAATTATTAAAAGCAGTTATAGCTGTCTGAGACTAGGCATGCTGTGCACGTAGAAAAGAAAACCGGCATTTAATATGGTGCAAATCAGAATTGATCACAATTCTGTCCGGTTTTGAAATAGTTTTTGCTCAGAAACACATTCCATTATAGAGGAAATCTTCGAGATTGTGATTGGGGAAAACAGGTTACATAATGCACACTATATCTCGGCAATGGACCAGATTCAGTTAAATAAATAATTACTACGAGCAGTAGCGGAAAAAGCGTTTACTCGCCTATGGCTCCAACAACTTCCCCCATCAAGAATACAACGATATGGGAAATATGAAAAGACTGACAATCAAATCGAGGTTACAAGAAGAATCTTTTGAAAGAAAATGGATAATGTATATACTGCATATATATATATATATATATATATATATACTTTACAGTTGCATATTTCAAATAACTCTTGTACAAACTCTGTTTCAGAAATGTATTTATCTGATTTTACTACACACACAAAAAAAAATACAAATAACAAAATAATAAAAGATATATATACATTTTTTTTTTTTTTTTTTTGTAAAATATGTGATCCCATCTTGTAATATGTTGCATTTTCCCAACACTTCAAAATGATAATGCATGCTTGTATATTGTTAAATTCACAGATGTCATCTTCAGTTATCACAGCATTAGCAGCCGGAGTGTGCAATGTCGTGAAATGTATACGCCAAAACTCATTTTAGTGCATATGATACGCTGTTTTTTGCGTGCATATGATACGCACTTTATGGCGTATTATACATACGAACCCCCCACCCTAAACCTACCAAAGAGAGCGTGTCATATATACGCCATAATGTGTGTATCATATGCACGCGAAAAACAGCGTATCGCGCCAAAATGAGATTTGGCGTATACATTCCACGACATTGCACACTCGTACTATTTATACGCATTTATGTGTGATCGGTTTGCATTAGAGAAACAAGAGCCGAGAGGTGAAGATGACGGCTCAACGAGAGGTTTGTTCAGTGAGTTTACCTCCACCTGTTCTAAGGTATGCTTCCTTTAATAGTGCCAATTTTCCCCCTGAATAAGAATTCGAGACTCTGCAATCAGTCAAAGTCAGTTTTATTTTGTAAGCCCATCCAACACTTCTAAGCACAATGGCTAGCAAATGGTCATTAGTTAAGGATTCAAAGCCATGTTTAAAATTTCATGGTGGATAATTAGCATTAGGACTGAGCACGACGGACAGAACCATTCCGTGTTAAATCAAGATTAAAAGTTAAACGCAATTACTTTTTTTTCTATCATAATCGACAGCGAAAGATATTCATTCTATCAGGGCTTATTCTAAGATTTTAACTTTAGGGCTTTGCACCAGATGAGATTCTGCAATCGATTGACCAAATAAGTATTATTATTTTAAATAAATGATCCAACAGAGATCACAGTTTTTAAGCTGGGTGTACACTGCATGTTTTCCTTCTTCTGTCCTGTATGATTGTTTCTTGTCAGATTGAATGATATGATCCCTTTGACAACAGCACAATATGCAGTATATCATAACTCTGACAGCACTGACTGGCCATATTACATCAGTCACGTCACATTCTGATCTCCTCATTGACACGCACAATTGAAAGCATGCAATGTTTTACATTTATGCATTTTGCCCAGAAAAGGGAAAAAGATCTCTCTCTCTCTCTCTCTCTCTCTCTCTCTCTCTCTCTCTCTCTCTCTCTCTCTCTCTCTCTCTCTCTCTCTCTCTCTCTCTCTCTCTCTCTCTCTCGATGTGATGATGAGGAAGACAGGATTATAAAACATAAACACTGTTTTATTAAACTAGACAGTGTCAAAGTAACAGCATGTGTAACATGCACACAATAACAATAACCAACAACTAAAGCCTCAACACAGAGGAACTAAATACACAAAGGTAACAAACTAAAGCTGTCGAGGAAGATTAGCGTCCATGGGAAACACAGACAAAGAAACGTGACTGATGACAACAAACTAAAAGCCAATGAGAGTAAAACTAAAGATGAGTCCAGATAACAGTGACACACGCACACACACGCTCACGCGCTCACACACGCACTCACACATGCACACACGCGCACACATGATTGTTTTTGTGACATATGGGGACAATCCATATAGTCCATATATCACACGCCTATAGGCAAGACGGTTTTTATACTGTACAAACCATATTTTATATCCCTTTACACTGCCCCTATACCTACCCATCACACACACACACACACACACACACACACACACACACACACGAATCACTTTAATCCAGTTGCATAATACATTAAGACTAGTTTTCATTTCCAAGCATGCATTGTAATTGTATCAGAGCATAAGGTTTTAAATAGGCATAAGGCATAAATAAATTAATTTATTTGTAAGGGGACAATGCAGTTTCATAAAAACACATGAACAAGCATGAGTAAAAAAGCCAGAATTACCCAAGAGGCTATTTTGCATCTGTAGTCCCCTGGCCAAGATGTTAAAAGAGCAATAACATATGACACAAATATACATAGTTAATAACAACACAACACAAAACAAATAAATAAATAAAAAACTTTCCTCGCAAAACGACAAATGCACAAAACAAACAGCTAAAACAACCATAAAAGACATACAGTTATAAAAACTAATACAAATGTGTTTTTTTTTTTTTTTTACAGAGAGACACGACAGGTTCAAGTCTTTATTGTCGACAGATTTGACAGATAGTAAAAGCCTTATAAGCAGTTAGTTATCTAATTCCATCTGTAATCTATTCTGCTGGCTGACTATCTGTTTAATAGACTGAGTGTGTGCCTTTCCTATTTTAAAAACTGATTAGAGTTTCAAACTAAAATCAACAACTGTATAGAGTCACTACAATAACCGCTACACTGTAAAAAAAAAATTGTCAGTTGTTGTTGGTATCCTTACAAAAGCGTTTAATAATATTTTAATAAAGGTTGTCGAATCTCAAAAAATGTTCATTGTATTAACTCAAAATTTTAATTTCAATGAACTCAAAATTTTAAGGCAACCAGGTAACTTTTTTTCTAAATAATTTTTTACAGTGTATATTCATATTCTTCACAATAGAAACTCTAGAAATAAGAACCACCAGCCCGCACATGTCAACTGCTATTTTTTGAGCCACTTGGAGTGTTAAATAATGCACACGGCAGGGAGGAAAACACACACACACACACACACACACACACACACACACTTGGGAATCTGCTGAGCATGGATTCCTACACTTTAAATGTTGGCACTAAACCTTGAGTCCGTTAATGCATTACAGTGAACATGGGAGCACAGTGGTAATTGACCAGATATAATAGGGCAATGCTCAATATACTGTGCTCACATGTGGTGGCTTCACGTTTTTGTCCGTTTTATGCTAATTAATCCAGTTATCAAACATGTATTTCTCTTAAATCATGTCATTTCTCTAATCTAAATCTAAATCAACTAAAAACACCACAACTACTGCATACTGTACTTCAAATTTTAATACTTTATTTTTATATTTATCTACTTTAGTTTATATTTATCAACTATTTTCAACTGTAAAAATAATCTATGAAAAGGGCAAATATAAATAAACCATGCCATCAATGTCAGGTGTGAACCTAATATCTCCATAATTACGGGTGAAAATCAGGGACTACGGGTGAAAATTAGCTCTTGAGCTAAAACCCGGTACTATGCATCTCTCCCTTTGAGGTTAATGTTTATTGTACGCTGTCCCTGTTTCTTAAATAAATACATTTAAAATAAAAAATAAAAAATAATAATTCATTTTTCATGTTTTCTTCTTCCATAAATCATTACCGTCGGTCACTCTTTACATCTGTTTGACAAAACATGCATATCCAAAAATCCACAAAAAAAAGTCTCCAGTTGAGCTTGATTTTGATAAAATGTTAATATTATATTGACGCACACGGAAGCGTCTGACCTAATATAAATCAACAAATAATCAATATCGAATAATGCTGTGTTTAAATATTTAAAACAAATAAAGTGTTGATATGAGGCTTCCACCTGACAGTGACATTTATTTATTCATCTCAAATCTTGCTTTACTTAAAACTAGTTTATCAGAAATATCAACAGCAAGCTTGACAAGAAATGCAGCGTATTTCATGAAGAAAAAATAAAAGGTAAAAGTAACTTTGTGCCATTTCCAATCACACAGTAATTTTGTCAAATTATGAAAAAAGTATGTATAAAATAAAATATAATCTATTATTTGTGTGGTAGCTGTAGAACAAGCCAACTATTTTATATTTTAATAAAAAATTACAAATGTAATTTCCACAACAATGAGTCTAAATAAAGAACTATGTTAGATTAGATGATTGTTTATTTTAGCCACACGACAATGCCGGTGGATTTTTTTTCTTCAGTACAGTATGTTTAAGCTCTACATCATCATACATTACAACAAATAGACAAAACACTTCACAACATGTAACAATACAAGATACAGTGGGTACATGACCATGCTAGTGTATGAGAGAAAAAACTAAACTAAAGAGAGGAGTTCAGAGTCCTGATGGCTATGGGGAAAAGGCTGTTTGTGAAGCGTTTGGTCTTGGTAGATAGTGACCTGTAGCGCCTCCCTGAAGGAAGGAGCTGAAAAAGGTGGTTGGCTGGATGTGAGGTGTCAGAGATAATAATTAAGCTGTCTGAGAAAGTAAAGTCTTTGTTGAGCCTTTGCAATGATTTGATTAGTGTTAGTTTTCCACTTCAGGTTATTGCTAATGTGTGTTCCTAGGAGTTTGAAGGAGTCAGTGATGGTGATTGAATTGCCATTTATCTGTATTGGTGTTTTAGGAAATGGCCTACGTCTAAAGTCAACAATGAATTCCTGGGTTTTGGCTGTGTTGAGCTGGAGGTCATTGTTCGAACACCAATTTACAGCTTGGTCCACCACCATGCGGTACTGTGTTTCATCATTGTCTGAGATGAGGCCTACAATGGTTGTGTCGTCTGCATACTTTATTATTTTCACTTAAGTGTTCATGGATCTAAAGTATGATGTATAAAGGGTAGTTGAAAGAATAGTTGAAGAAACACACAAATGCCTTGCAAAACCTGCATGCAAACCCACTCCGAGTCAAAGAGGCCAAAGTGAAGTCATACTGAAGCGTTGTGAGCACATATGCACTTATGTCACAGAGCAAAAAAAGCTCAACCATTACATATTTCAGAACACTGGATTGTGTGCTTGTAGAAAAAGGTAATGTGACAAATGCAATTCAATGAGGCTCATCCGACAGACACAACCCTGCTATTGCACTACAGCACAGAGCGCTGTTACCGAGTCTTATCGCAGATATTCAGGGGGAGCCACAATAGACCTATCACTATTCTTGGCCTCGGTGGGACGCCGGCGGAGCGTCCGCATATTCAGTCGAGTGCATGAAGGTTTTTTACCCTGATCATGTACACGGAGTGGCTAATCTGGGGACACCGAGCTCTGCCGAAGCAGCAAAGTTTTTCAGGATAATACACACACACATATATATATAACCACCTGCATGACAAAGAGGCTTCTGCCTTCCCCGAACCAGCAGGAGGCAAACAAAGCAAGTCCCTCTGCACCGACTCTCCATTTGCAACACAGCGGGTGGGCTTCAGAAGACATTTTCAGGGCATTTGGGCAGAAGCGTGGGCATGCCAGTGTCGATCACAGATACTTAACTGTAAAACATATGCATTAGTGCTATCACTTACATCATGCTCAAATTAGTGGCTAATCGCAAACATGTCCAGTGTTTAGGCATTAGCATGCTGGTATGATTTTCTGCATGCCCACCTTAGAATACTAAGATTTTTGAAATTCTGTATATATATATATATATATATATATATATATATATATATATATATATATATATATATATATATATATATATATATATATATATATATATATATATATATATATATATATATATAAAAATAATAAATGTTCATAATGTGTTTACCATACACAAGTCCATTAATTACAAATTATTAATTAAATTATTATTATTAAATTATAAATTATATATATGTGTGTGTGTGTGTGTGTGTGTGTGTGTGTGTGTGTGTGTGTGTGTGTGTGTGTGTGTGTGTGTGTGTGTGTGTGTGTGTGTGTGTGTGTGTGTGTGTGTGTGTGTGTGTGTGTGTGACCCTGTGGCGATAGCCAACAAGACATTGTATCTGTCAAAATTAGCAATTTTTATTTTATGCCAAAAATCATTAGGATATTAAGATCATGTTCCATGAAGATATTTACTACATTTTCATGTCATAAATGTATTATTAGAAGTAATATGCATTGCTAAGGACTTCATTTGGACAACTTTAAAAGAGGATTTTTTTGCACCCTCAGATTCCACATTTTCAAATAATTGTATATCTTGGCCAAATATTGTAACAAACCATACATCAATGGAAAGCTTATTTATTCATCAAACAAATACAAAAATAAAAAAAATTAACAAAAATGAACCTGTGAACCGGTGACAGTTTTGTGGTCCAGGGTCACATATAATAATAAAATTAAACTAAAAAGGGTCATAAACAGACCTGTATGACCCTTATCCTGAGAACATAACCGCTGCTATAGAAAACACGTGTTTAATTTAATTGTGACGACCTTGTGACGACTAGCCCCGGCCTCCCCTTCACAGTGCATTATATCACCACGGCTGGTCGATGATGGCCGATTAGGTGACGGTTACAGGGCTTAGTCTTTAGTTGCCTTCACCCAGAGCTCCCTCACTGACACACAGCCTCCCTAAAGCGACACCTGAGGCCAGAATGGCGTTAAAGCAGGTGCTGATGTGGAAAAAGACGAGAACAGAGGGTTCTGAAAAAGACTGCTCATTAAAAAAAAGAGAGGAAAAAAAAAAAGAAAAAGCCGGAGGGTCTTTGCATGAGTCTATTTATAGTGTTGGAACAAGCCAACAGGGCTTAAGGGACTGGTGGGATGAAAGAAGCAACGACCTGCAAATGGAAGCACTAAGACCGAAACACAGACATGAAAATGTTTCTTTTTGCCCCGTGATGAGAGGTGGATTTGCTAAGTCTCTAAACTCTCAGAAAAAGAAAAAGGTACAGTAATGTCACTGGGGCGGATCCCTAAGGTACAAAAGTGAAAAGGTACATCTTTGTGCCTTACTCACCCCTTAAAGGTACATATCGGTACTTTAAAAGTGTGTATTAGTATCTAAAAGGTACATATCAGTACTTTAAGAGTGTGTATTAGTACCTTAAAGGCTCATATCAGTACTTTAAGAGTGTGTGTTAGTACCTTAACGGTACATATCAGTACTTTAAGAGTGTGTGTTAGTACCTTAACGGTACATATCAGTACTTTAAGAGTGTGTATTAGTATCTTAAAGGCTCATATCAGTACTTTAAGAGTGTGTATTAGTATCTTAAAGGTACATATCAGTACTTTAAGAGTGTGTGTTAGTACCTTAAAGGCTCATATCAGTACTTTAAGAGTGTGTATTAGTATCTTAAAGGTACATATCAGTACTTTAAGAGTGTGTGTTAGTACCTTAAAGGTACATATCGGTACTTTAAGAGTGTGTATTAGTATCTTAAAGGTACATATCAGTACTTTAAGAGTGTGTGTTAGTACCTTAACGGTACATATCAGTACTTTAAGAGTGTGTGTTAGTACCTTAACGGTACATATCAGTACTTTAAGAGTGTGTATTAGTATCTTAAAGGTACATGTCAGTACTTTAAGAGTGTGTATTAGTACCTTAAAGGCTCATATCAGTACTTTAAGAGTGTGTATTAGTATCTTAAAGGCTCATATCAGTATTTTAAGAGTGTGTGTTAGTACCTTAACGGTACATATCAGTACTGTAAGAGTGTGTATTAGTACCTTAACGGTACATATCAGTACTTTAAGAGTGTGTATTAGTATCTTAAAGGCTCACATCAGTACTTTAAGAGTGTGTATTAGTATCTTAAAGGCTCATATCAGTACTTTAAGAGTGTGTATTAGTATCTTAAAGGCTCATATCAGTACTTTAAGAGTGTGTATTAGTATCTTAAAGGCTCATATCAGTACTTTAAGAGTGTGTATTAGTATCTTAAAGGTACATATCAGTACTTTAAGAGTGTGTATTAGTATCTTAAAGGCTCATATCAGTACTTTAAGAGTGTGTATTAGTATCTTAAAGGTTCATATCAGTACTTTAAGAGTGTGTATTAGTATCTTAAAGGCTCACATCAGTACTTTAAGAGTGTGTATTAGTATCTTAAAGGCTCATATCAGTACTTTAAGAGTGTGTATTAGTACCTTAACGGTACATATCAGTACTTTAAGAGTGTGTATTAGTATCTTAAAGGCTCACATCAGTACTTTAAGAGTGTGTATTAGTATCTTAAAGGTTCATATCAGTACTTTAAGAGTGTGTATTAGTACCTTAACGGTACATATCAGTACTTTAAGAGTGTGTATTAGTATCTTAAAGGCTCACATCAGTACTTTAAGAGTGTGTATTAGTATCTTAAAGGCTCATATCAGTACTTTAGGAGTGTGTGTTAGTACCTTAAAGGTACATGTCAGTACTTTAAGAGTGTGTATTAGTACCTTAAAGGTACATGTCAGTACTTTAAGAGTGTGTATTAGTACCTTAAAGGTACATGTCAGTACTTTAAGCGTGTGTATTAGTACCTTAAAGGTACATGTCAGTACTTTAAGAGTGTGTATTAGTACCTTTTCGGTTTTGTACCTTAGGGATGGGTCTTTTTTTCTGACAGTGTACAGACAGAGAAATTGACATGTGGTAAGACAGTCATTTTGCACAAATGGTAATACTTCTTTTTTTGAGAATCATTTGAGACAAACATTAAGCTGTGGCAGAAAAAAAAAGTCTCCTTGATGCTCTTCAAGGGGTAAAGGAGCAACATTAAAGTGCCTTACTTCTCTACTAGGTTATCACAGATACCTACAGCAAATGACTGTAAATAAATTGTGTGATTATTGCATAGCATATCCTTTAAAACAAAATCATGCATTGTATTTGCTTCTGCAATAACTGTGGTGTGACAGCAATACAACAGACAACTGCTCAAAGGCAGGGATCATAAGAAGAAAACTTCATAAAGGACAATGACTCACGCCATATCTCTTTTTTAATACACTCTTGGCAGAAGTAGAAAATTTGGGGTCATTTTCCTAAATTGCTACTTCAGAAAAAGAATTAAATCATTCAATCATTGTATGTTCATTTGGCAGACACTGATAGAATATCACAATCAGTGTTTTGATCATTTTAGCATCAAATGAAAAACACCAGGTCGAAGCAGAAGGTCAGGAAACGTCCTCAAATTGATCCGGATGATTTGTGAGCAGCAGGAATCATAGAGTGCTCAACATCAGTGACGCGTTTCAAAGGATGCAGGCATCTAACTTGCATCTGCAGCTAATAGCATGTGAGAGTTTGCTAAAGCACATTAAATTACGCCTGAGACTTTCTGATCTTCGTTTCAAAAAGAAGATTATCAGCACATCCAAAAATACTCAACGTTCATCCTTGAAATTATCAGATACTTAGACAGGAATGGAGGAAATGACATGACATGCCAGACTGAAGAGCACTGCATGTCTTGTCACTTTGAAGCACTGATATTAGCTCTAATCTTCCCTTAGCTTCCTTCTCATTACGTTATTCCGTTTCTTTAATTCGTCAAGTTTTATTGTTATTCCCGAACTATATATTGCTGCCTTCTCTTCAGATACACAATACTGTATGTATGTCTAATTATGATACTTAATCACCGGTTCTTCTTACAAATGGGCATTTTATGTTAATAATGGATGCGAGTGTGATATTGCATTTATTTAAGAGTTCGACAGCACAAGTGTGTAAATAAATAAGAAACACAACAACACTCACTTTAACTAGTAACAAAGGAACACTGTTACTAATGTAAATACATACACACTGCAAAAATACTCTTCTTACTTAGTAATTTTGTCTTGTTTCTTGTCTAAATATCTACATATTCTTAAATCAAGATACATTTACTAGATCAGTAAAACAACATAAGATATGTTTTTCTTGTTTTGTTGAAAATTAAATCTAAATGAAGTGAGTCTGTGCTTAAAACAGGCAAAATGATCTGCCAATGGGGTGAGAAGAAGAATCTTATTTCTGACTGAAATCAGGTTTCTTGTTTCCGTCCCAAACAGAAATAAGATTATTTCTCTCACCCCATTGGCAGATCATTTTGCCTGTTTTACACAAAAACTCACTTAATTTTGATATTTTCCCCAAGAAAACAAGAAACAATATCGTATGTAGTTTTACTTATCTAGTAAATGCATCTTGATTTAAGAACATTTCGAAATTTGGATAACAATAAAAAAAATATTAAATAAGAAGAGCATTTTTGGCAGTGCAAGCTACATGCACTGTGGCAGAAAGCTTTTATTTTTACAAGCAATATCGCACATTAATTTGCCTATGCTAATTATAACATTCTCAGTCTTGTTACTAACAATTGCCATGTGTTGTCCAATCATATTCCACTGGTACTGTAACTCACAGCAGCTGCTTAAAATAAATCTCACATACTGACTGGAAAATATTAGCTTGACATTTAGAAACGAGTGCCCTTGACAAACAGCCAAAGAGATGTCCATGATTCTCCCCAACAAGACAGACAGGCAAACATACAATAATATGAATCGATATCCAACAGCAAATCTGTGTCTCCATGAGCCATACGTCAAACAGATGAGGAACAAAACAGGTATAATCCAAACGGAAAACACAATGTCATTCCGGCTCAGAAACACACATAGAGATAAAAACTGTATACACACATCCCCTTACACTAATGGGTCCTGCACACTCTGCGATGTTTCAAAATCCTTTGCGAATGTCCCTTGTCAGACTGGACGAACATGATCCCCGATGTAAGCCATGTCACTGTAAGATCTCACTTGGCATTAATGTCAGACTGTACTATAGTCAAGGTGCGATAAAAACGGACGCACGCAAGAAAACTCGTCGTGTATTATATATTATCATTGAATGACGCGTTCGGTGACAGTGAGCTACATTACACGCGGGACTGAAATGCTAACTACAAAGGAATCTCTAGCTCTCGTTTTTGTCATAATTTTGTCTTGAAAAACCGAGATATTTGACTGTCGTCGTAGGAGAAGTCACACTGCAGGATTGTGCGCCAAATCTTCTGACAGTGGCAGAAATTCGTCTGAGGTCAAAATGATCGCAGCGCTCATTAATCGGCTGTCGGTGAACATGTCAAGCTAACGACCAAAGACGTCAGATTTTAGCCTAGGATCAGAAGAATCTTTCAGGATTTGCTAAATTTGTCTCAGACGGCAAAATCGCGGGCAAAATCACAGTGTGTCCCCGTCTTAATATAATATAATAATGCTGTTTGACAGTTAAACTACAAACCTCTGTTGTAAGCGTCTTCAACCATTAGAGAAAGTGATAAAGTGTTTTCTTCCTACAGAATAAAAAGCATGCAGACAATTGATCATATTACCTGCTTTAGTTCCCCAGGTAATCAGAGCCTGCATTTCCCATCTCTAAACGACAACTAGCATATTGGAAGAACTTGATTAATTATGACTGGAAAACTTACTTGATTATTCACAACTTCATCATTCAAAACAACGCACATGAGCCCGCTCTAGTTCATATTCATCATCCTCAAATGTCTATTGTCTTTATATTTTATAGTAAATAGATAGTATGCACAATCGAGGTGTGTTTGCCTCTGCACATACATAATCAAGATCTAAAATAAATGTAAAGAAATTGCTTTAGATTTAATGAAAAGAAAACATATTTGGCAGGTGAAGCAATCAGTAGAAGAAAAATAATAAAGCAAGTCCTGGTGTAAATAAAGAACATCAGTCACTCAAACACTGCACTTTGAAACAAGCAGCCGAATTCCCAGCAGAAATATCACTGACAAGTGATGCTTCAATTGAGCATCCACCGCATACGAGACCTGGCCTTCATGTTCATTTTTTGTCTCCGGCGCAGGGTGGCCTAGCAGAACGGCAATCCATTGTAACCCACATCTCAGCACAGTAGGAGAGTGTGTAGAGTACCGCATTGCTAATTGCGGAAGAGCTCATGCAGGGGGGCATTATAAATGTAGATGAAATATTAGCCCACCTACCATTGTTTACCGCAAACAATTGGTTGTCTCCAAAAATCTGATTAGCATAGTTAGACATCAACTACCTCATTAACCAAGATTTCTGTGGCACTTCGAAAAAGGGCTTCCGGAAAAGTCTTCTGGTTCATCCACCATCTGAATCTAGCTGAAGGCTCGTTTAATTATGAGACTATGTATGCCTTCAGAGTCAGGTCCTCATCAGAAGTGCACATAAAGATGGCAGCACATTATTGTCAGAACCGCCTTCACATGTAATTGAATACACCTCCAAAGATTTACTCTTCTCACATTATATTAGGTGGTCTTAACTACTAAGTAGGTACATCAAAAATAAGTACAAAGTACTTATTGTGTTCATATTTTTTTGCAAAACAATTTTGCTGATACTCAGGTGGATACTGAGGTGTGGTGGTGTGGGTCAGTTTAAGGGTAGAGTTAGGGTCAGGTGTGGTGGTGTGGGTCAGTTTAAGGGTAGAGTTAGGGACAGGTGTGGTGGTGTGGGTCAGTTTAAGGGTAGAGTTAGGGTCAGGTGTGGTGGTGTGGGTCAGTTTAATGGTAGAGTTAGGGTCAGGTGTGGTGGTGTGGGTCAGTTTAAGGGTAAAGTTAGGGACAGGTGTGGTGGTGTGGGTCAGTTTAAGGGTAGAGTTAGGGTCAGGTGTGGTGGTGTGGGTCAGTTTAAGGGTAGAGTTAGGGTCAGGTGTGGTGGTGTGGGTCAGTTTAAGGGTAGAGTTAGGGTCAGGTGTGGTGGTGTGGGTCAGTTTAAGGGTAGAGTTAGGGTCAGGTGTGGTGGTGTGGGTCAGTTTAATGGTAGAGTTAGGGTCAGGTGTGGTGGTGTGGGTCAGTTTAATGGTAGAGTTAGGGACAGGTGTGGTGGTGTGGGTCAGTTTAAGGGTAGAGTTAGGGATAGGTGTGGTGGTGTGGGTCAGTTTAAGGGTAGAGTTAGGGACAGGTGTGGTGGTGTGTGTCAGTTTAAGGGTAGAGTTAGGGACAGGTGTGGTGGTGTGGGTCAGTTTAAGGGTAGAGTTAGGGACAGGTGTGGTGGTGTGGGTCAGTTTAAGGGTAGAGTTAGGGACAGGTGTGGTGGTGTGGGTCAGTTTAAGGGTAGAGTTAGGGTCAGGTGTGGTGGTGTGGGTCAGTTTAAGGGTAGAGTTAGGGACAGGTGTGGTGGTGTGGGTCAGTTTAAGGGTAGAGTTAGGGACAGGTGTGGTGGTGTGGGTCAGTTTAAGGGTAGAGTTAGGAACAGGTGTGGTGGTGTGGGTCAGTTTAAGGGTAGAGTTAGGGACAGGTGTGGTGGTGTGTGTCAGTTTAAGGGTAGAGTTAGGGACAGGTGTGGTGGTGTGGGTCATTTTAAGGGTAGAGTTAGGGTCAGGTGTGGTGGTGTGGGTCAGTTTAAGGGTAGAGTTAGGGTCAGGTGTGGTGGTGTGGGTCAGTTTAAGGGTAGAGTTAGGGATAGGTGTGGTGGTGTGGGTCAGTTTAAGGGTAGAGTTAGGGTCAGGTGTGGTGGTGTGGGTCAGTTTAAGGGTAGAGTTAGGGATAGGTGTGGTGGTGTGGGTCAGTTTAAGGGTAGAGTTAGGGATAGGTGTGGTGGTGTGGGTCAGTTTAAAGGGATACTTCACCGTTTTTTCATATTAAACTATGTTATTCCCTTAACTAAGATGAGTTGATACATACCTCTGTCGTCTGAGTGCGTGCACTTAATCTCTCTGACGCGGGGTGACATTCTGATAGCATTTAGCTTAGCACACTAATCACAGTTCATTCCTATGGAACCAAACAGAGATCAAGTTAGAAGCAACCAATCAACTCCACGTTTCCCCTATTTAAATACAGTTACACGAATAGTTGGACGATCAAGTATGGTGACACAAAATAAAACGTGGCGCTTTTTTAACCGAATTAAAAAGGAGAACTATAATGTATGGCGGAATAGCACTTCTGAGAGTACTTCAACTCGGCGCAGTTAAAAGTCCCGGCCGAAACATCTTCCCTCGAATCTCTCCCTCCCTCTCTCATTTCCGTAAATAGAACCAACGTGATCTGCACGCCTGCATCAGTAGTAGTTTGAGCAGAGTTGACGAAGTACCAGTTTGTAGGAAGATAGTTTGAACAATCATGGGTATAATGTGCGTCGTAAAGGGTTGTGAGAACAAGGCGAAGGTATTTAGTGCCGTCATGTTTCACCGATTTCGGCGGAAAGCTTGGTTAGCTGCTTTGAACATTGATGCAACAACATCGCTGGAGATTCTGAAGAAATGGCGTGTTTGCTCCGAGCATGTCACACAGGCGGACTATACCTCCACAGGATTACGCCTAAAGGATTCTGCCACACCGACAATAATCAAAGCAAGAACACAACAAAGTGGATCATCACCTAACACTGTAAGTGTCCGTTTGCATGGTATTTGGTTGTCCTGAAGTGCAGGTGGCAGTAACCTTAGCTTATCAAACTTTTGTGGTGTTTAACCTAGTAAACACAAGTAACTTTGCTGCGAAATCAGTGCGCTTGTGAGACAGGCAATACAGAGTTTTTGACTGTTTGATGTACTTGAGAAGTGAGCTCAGAAATAAAAATGATGTATAAGCCTAAGCCCGTAGTGTAACGTTATAACTTAGTGTCACCAAATCAACAGGCACTGTGTCAGCTTTCCAAGTGATCTTAAGTAAAAGACAAAAGCCAATATTAGTATACTTTAACATAGCAACGTTTAATATTACAGATGGAACATTCACGAGAACATCATAAAAACAAACAAACAGATTTTATGAGATGAACCTCTCAATATAGAAACCTGCAACCGCAGTGAGAAAATAAACATAAAAACTCCCCTTACACTATAAGCTTTAATGTCAATATGGTAATATGTGAAATGCTCGGAGCAAACACGCCATTTCTTCAGAATCTCCAGCGATGTTGTTGCATTAATGTTCAAATCAGCTTACCAAGCTTTCTGCCGAAATCGGTGAAACATGACGGCACTAAATACCTTCGCCTTGTTCTCACAACCCTTTACGACGCACATTATACCCATGATTGTTCAAACTATCTTCCTACAAACTGGTACTTCGTCAACTCTGCTCAAACTACTACTGATGCAGGCGTGCAGATCACGTTGGTTCTATTTACGGAAATGAGAGAGGGAGGGGGAGATGTGAGGGAAGATGTTTCGGCCGGGACTTTTAACTGCGCCGAGTTGAAGTACTCTCAGAAGTGCTATTCCGCCATACATTATAGTTCTCCTTTTTAACTCGGTTAAAAAAGCGCCACGTATTATTTTGTGTCACCATACTTGATCGTCCAACTATTCGTGTAACTGTATTTAAATAGGGGAAACGTGGAGTTGATTGGCCGCTTCTAACTTGATCTCTGTTTGGTTCCATAGGAATGAACTGTGATTAGTGTGCTAAGCTAAATGCTATCAGAATGTCACCCCGCCTCAGAGAGATTAAGTGCACGCACTCAGACGACAGAGGTATGTATCAACTCATCTTAGTTAAGGGAATAACATAGTTTAATATGAAAAAACGGTGAAGTATCCCTTTAAGGGTAGAGTTAGGGTCAGGTGAGGTGGTGTGGGTCAGTTTAAGGGTAAAGTTAGGGTCAGGTGAGGTGGTGTGGGTCAGTTTAAGGGTAGAGTTAGGGTCAGGTGTGGTGGTGTGGGTCAGTTTAATGGTAGAGTTAGGGTCAGGTGTGGTGGTGTGGGTCAGTTTAAGGGTAGAGTTAGGGATAGGTGTGGTGGTGTGGGTCAGTTTAAGGGTAGAGTTAGGGACAGGTGTGGTGGTGTGGGTCAGTTTAAGGGTAGAGTTAGGGATAGGTGTGGTGGTGTGGGTCAGTTTAAGGGTAGAGTTAGGGATAGGTGTGGTGGTGTGGGTCAGTTTAAGGGTAGAGTTAGGGACAGGTGTGGTGGTGTGGGTCAGTTTAAGGGTAGAGTTAGGGATAGGTGTGGTGGTGTGGGTCAGTTTAAGGGTAGAGTTAGGGACAGGTGTGGTGGTGTGTGTCAGTTTAAGGGTAGAGTTAGGGACAGGTGTGGTGGTGTGGGTCAGTTTAAGGGTAGAGTTAGGGACAGGTGTGGTGGTGTGGGTCAGTTTAAGGGTAGAGTTAGGGACAGGTGTGGTGGTGTGGGTCAGTTTAAGGGTAGAGTTAGGGACAGGTGTGGTGGTGTGGGTCAGTTTAAGGGTAGAGTTAGGGACAGGTGTGGTGGTGTGTGTCAGTTTAAGGGTAGAGTTAGGGACAGGTGTGGTGGTGTGGGTCAGTTTAAGGGTAGAGTTAGGGTCAGGTGTGGTGGTGTGGGTCAGTTTAAGGGTAGAGTTAGGGTCAGGTGTGGTGGTGTGGGTCAGTTTAAGGGTAGAGTTAGGGATAGGTGTGGTGGTGTGGGTCAGTTTAAGGGTAGAGTTAGGGTGAGGTGTGGTGGTGTGGGTCAGTTTAAGGGTAGAGTTAGGGTCAGGTGTGGTGGTGTGGGTCAGTTTAAGGGTAGAGTTAGGGATAGGTGTGGTGGTGTGGGTCAGTTTAAGGGTAGAGTTAGGGTCAGGTGAGGTGGTGTGGGTCAGTTTAAGGGTAAAGTTAGGGTCAGGTGTGGTGGTGTGGGTCAGTTTAAGGGTAGAGTTAGGGTCAGGTGTGGTGGTGTGGGTCAGTTTAAGGGTAAAGTTAGGGACAGGTGTGGTGGTGTGGGTCAGTTTAAGGGTAGAGTTAGGGACAGGTGTGGTGGTGTGGGTCAGTTTAAGGGTAGAGTTAGAGACAGGTGTGGTGGTGTGGGTCAGTTTAAGGGTAAAGTTAGGGTCAGGTGAGGTGGTGTGGGTCAGTTTAAGGGTAAAGTTAGGGTCAGGTGAGGTGGTGTGGGTCAGTTTAAGGGTAGAGTTAGGGATAGGTGTGGTGGTGTGGGTCAGTTTAAGGGTAGAGTTAGGGTCAGGTGTGGTGGTGTGGGTCAGTTTAAGGGTAGAGTTAGGGTCAGGTGTGGTGGTGTGGGTCAGTTTAAGGGTAGAGTTAGGGATAGGTGTGGTGGTGTGGGTCAGTTTAAGGGTAGAGTTAGGGTCAGGTGAGGTGGTGTGGGTCAGTTTAAGGGTAAAGTTAGGGTCAGGTGTGGTGGTGTGGGTCAGTTTAAGGGTAGAGTTAGGGTCAGGTGTGGTGGTGTGGGTCAGTTTAAGGGTAAAGTTAGGGACAGGTGTGGTGGTGTGGGTCAGTTTAAGGGTAGAGTTAGGGACAGGTGTGGTGGTGTGGGTCAGTTTAAGGGTAGAGTTAGAGACAGGTGTGGTGGTGTGGGTCAGTTTAAGGGTAGAGTTAGGGTCAGGTGTGGTGGTGTGGGTCAGTTTAAGGGTAAAGTTAGGGACAGGTGTGGTGGTGTGGGTCAGTTTAAGGGGAGAGTTAGGGTCAGGTGTGGTGTAGTGTGGGTCAGTTTAAGGGTAGAGTTAGGGACAGGTGTGGTGGTGTGGGTCAGTTTAAGGGTAGAGTTAGGGACAGGTGTGGTGGTGTGGGTCAGTTTAAGGGTAGAGTTAGGGACAGGTGTGGTGGTGTGGGTCAGTTTAAGGGTAGAGTTAGGGTCAGGTGTGGTGGTGTGGGTCAGTTTAAGGGTAGAGTTAGGGACAGGTGTGGTGGTGTGGGTCAGTTTAAGGGTAGAGTTAGGGACAGGTGCGGTGGTGTGGGTCAGTTTAAGGGTAGAGTTAGGGACAGGTGTGGTGGTGTGGGTCAGTTTAAGGGTAGAGTTAGGGTCAGGTGTGGTGGTGTGGGTCAGTTTAAGGGTAGAGTTAGGGTCAGGTGTGGTGCTGTGGGTCAGTTTAAGGGTAGAGTTAGGGACAGGTGTGGTGGTGTGGGTCAGTTTAAGGGTAGAGTTAGGGTCAGGTGTGGTGGTGTGGGTCAGTTTAAGGGTAGAGTTAGGGACAGGTGTGGTGGTGTGGGTCAGTTTAAGGGTAGAGTTAGGGTCAGGTGTGGTGGTGTGGGTCAGTTTAAGGGTAGAGTTAGGGTCAGGTGTGGTGGTGTGGGTCAGTTTAAGGGTAGAGTTAGGGACAGGTGTGGTGGTGTGGGTCAGTTTAAGGGTAGAGTTAGGGTCAGGTGTGGTGGTGTAGGTCAGTTTAAGGGTAGAGTTAGGGTCAGGTGTGGTGGTGTGGGTCAGTTTAAGGGTAAAGTTAGGGTCAGGTGAGGTGGTGTGGGTCAGTTTAAGGGTTGAGTTAGGGTCAGGTGTGGTGGTGTGGGTCAGTTTAAGGGTAGAGTTATGGTCAGGTGTGGTGGTGTGGGTCAGTTTAAGGGGAGAGTTAGGGTCAGGTGTGGTGGTGTGGGTCAGTTTAAGGGTAGAGTTAGGGACAGGTGTGGTGGTGTGGGTCAGTTTAAGGGTAGAGTTAGGGACAGGTGTGGTGGTGTGAGTCAGTTTAAGGGGAGAGTTAGGGTCAGGTGTGGTGGTGTGGGTCAGTTTAAGGGTAGAGTTAGGGTCAGGTGTGGTGGTGTGGGTCAGTTTAAGGGTAGAGTTAGGGACAGGTGTGGTGGTGTGGGTCAGTTTAAGGGTAGAGTTAGGGACAGGTGTGGTGGTGTGGGTCAGTTTAAGGGTAGAGTTAGGGTCAGGTGTGGTGGTGTGGGTCAGTTTAAGGGGAGAGTTAGGGTCAGGTGTGGTGGTGTGGGTCAGTTTAAGGGTAGAGTTAGGGTCAGGTGTGGTGGTGTGGGTCAGTTTAAGGGGAGAGTTAGGGTCAGGTGTGGTGGTGTGGGTCAGTTTAAGGGTAGAGTTAGGGTCAGGTGTGGTGGTGTGGGTCAGTTTAAGGGTAGAGTTAGGGTCAGGTGTGGTGGTGTTGGTCAGTTTAAGGGTAAAGTTAGGGACAGGTGTGGTGGTGTGGGTCAGTTTAAGGGTAGAGTTAGGGTCAGGTGTGGTGGTGTGGGTCAGTTTAAGGGTAGAGTTAGGGTCAGGTGTGGTGGTGTTGGTCAGTTTAAGGGTAAAGTTAGGGACAGGTGTGGTGGTGTGGGTCAGTTTAAGGGTAGAGTTAGGGTCAGGTGTGGTGGTGTGGGTCAGTTTAAGGGTAGAGTTAGGGTCAGGTGTGGTGGTGTGGGTCAGTTTAAGAGTAGAGTTAGGGTCAGGTGTGGTGGTGTGGGTCAGTTTAAGGGTAGAGTTAGGGTCAGGTGTAAACAGTGTAATTATAAATGTAAAATATAAATATAACAAATACAGAAATGAATTACAGATGTAATTACATGCAGGTATTTTTTTTTAAATGTAAGTACAATGTAAAAACATGTACGTACACAGTAAATGCATTGTATTAAATTATTAATTCATATGTTAGTACATAGTAGTTAAGCCCGCCTAATATAAATAGGGTTCGGTTTTTAATCATTTGTAAGTATTGGGCAGAAATTAATTAATCCCCTTTTCTGTAATACTACCTCTTACTCAGTTGTTGAAGTAGAAAAAAATAAAGTGTCATAACTCAAGGAAGGTTACAAATGCATAGTTCCGGTTTGAACACTGGGGGGTTGGAGTGTGAAGCGTTTAACGGGGTCCCATGACAGGCTCCCTCGTGAGGTTTATTTGCTTGTTTGTACAAAAATGGTCCACACACGCAAAGCTGGTAGATGGCTGTAATAAAGTAGCCTATACTTAACAATCACTAGGTCACACTGTAAAAAAATATTTAGAAAAAAAGTTACCTGGTTGCCTTAAAATTTTGAGTTAATACAATGAAATTTGTTTGAGATTCGACAACCTTTTGTCAGGGTTTGTTGAAGGGAAAGGAGTAAGGACTCAATTGCAGGAAGAATGGGCTTTATTTAATAATAAAAAAATAAGGACAATCAAAAACTACCCCAAGGGGGAAAACAAGACTTGACTTCACTTCACTTGACTCTTGACAATGCAGACAGATGAGGTAAATTTGACGACAATCCAGCACAGGACTGCTAACACAAGGAGATTAAATGTGGAGCAAGCAAACGAGGGTAATGAGAGAAGACAGGTGGGGCAAATGAACCAATAATCAGGAAACAAGGTGGGTGGGGTTAGACAATCGACATTAGAGCACATGGGACAAAGAAACACATGAACATGTGCTCACACCAAACGTGACATGAACATGCAGCTAATGAAAACTCATAAACTGCATGTTCACACGAAACATGACAACAAGAAAGCATGCAGCAAGTAAAACACCAGCTGCATACTACACAACACAAAACACACGGACAGGAGAGCGCACACTCACATGACAAGACAGAAGACAAAACACAAGGAGCATGAATGTCCGAATCCCAACACAAAACCAAAACCCAACTAGACAGAAGTGCCGGGACCCGAACACCACGCCCCACACAGAAAACTACAAAGACAGAAGAGCACGCAGCTCGAGCATGCTCAAAGCTGCGTGCTTACACAAGACAAGACAAAATACAGGAGTGTCAGGACTCTGTCACCAAACCAAGAGAAAGCTAGACCGAAGTGACAGAACCCTGACACCTTTATTAAAATATTATTAAAAGATTTTGTTAGCATACTGGGTAATTGTGTGTGTTTTATTTCTGATGACGCAGTGGAACAAATAGTGCATTTTTCATGATTTATATATATTTTGTTATGTGGTTCAGATACAGTAATATTTTGAGTTTCTATTTATTAAACAAATTTCCTTCATTTTATCAACTAAAACATTTTATTTCAATAAACTCAAAATTTTAAGGCAACCAGGTTACTTACTTTTTTAAGTTAGTGTTTAAAGTTTTTTGAACATGCTAATTTCCTAATATCTTTTGGAATATCTGTATGTATTTCCTAATATCTGCATATACAGCAAAGGAGGTAAGAAGTATGGTAGTGTGCTGTTCTTATCTCTGCTCTCACAAGCACAGAGCAATGACAAGTCAATTCTTATGCTTTGCCTAGTGGGACTCCCTCTTGCTGAGACTGCAGCGGTGCTCCTATATATGCAAATAATCCGGGATGGCAGCACTGAGCCCTAAGTGCTACAGTAACAGACTCAATTAACCTAATATTTACTGGCCCTGTTCAGCAGAGGTGCCCACACACATCTTGTCTTCGACTTCTCAGGCAACTATTTTCAGCAAGAGCTAATGAAACAATTATGTAAGTGGGCAATTAAAAAACAAAGAACATTGGAACACTATAAGAGTGCAAAAGCTGACATGCACTTAGCACTACAGCCCCCCATGGAGAAGTGTGTTAAAAGACCATGAAATGCATTTAAAACGTCAGCTTTTCCTGGACAAAGAAGATTAACATTTAATGCGAATGCATTATCATATATAAAATGCTACAAATTAATTACCCAGTGAGTGAAGCTATTATTATAAGCTGAATTAAAAAGGAATCACATTAAAAGCAAAACACAAATAACGAGAAAGCGCTGCAGATCTGTAGGGACCACATCATTATCAATAGAGGGAACAGCATGTGGTGTTGAAGTGTGAAACGGAGTCCAATTCCTGCTTTTAGTGAATCAAGGGTGAAAAAGAAATATACCGTCAAACCAAAAATTAATCAGACACCAGATATCATTTTTTATTAGTGTGCGCAGGACACTATAGTTAATTTATGTATGCAAGGAGAGCTAAATAAAGTAAACTGTGGCATATTATACCCAAACATTATTCATACAACTACCACCAGTAACATTAATACAATTTTGGGAGCAAAATGATTCAGATACTTTGAGACTGATCATGTTTTTTTTTTATTGTGAATGTACCTTTGACACCACAGACTGAACAAAATGAAGCTTTTCTTGGTAATCGCTTGAGCTAAAATGCTATTATCCGATTGTGTACTTAAATGTAACAGCTGATTTGTTGATTGTAATCCATTACATCCCTTTCTATCAAAGTTATCTGACATTATCACAGGGGTGCAAACTTGTCACCTTTTTGGTGGAATTCGCCACTTTCACTCAAAGAGTGTGATTGGTCCCACTTTACATTAGGTGGCCTTAACTACTATGTACTTACATCAAAAAGTAAGTACAATGTACTTATTGGGCCCTATCCTGCACCCAGCGCAATTGACTTTGTACACCGCCGCATGTGTTATTCCTATTTTGCCCCCGCGCAAAGCGCGCTTTTCCCTCCACAGAAGCACGTCGCTAAACTAGTGAATGAACTTGCGCTCCCTGGGCGGTTCAGCGCAAAAAAGGAGGCGTGTTCCGGCGCAAACAATCCCTGGGGCTATTTTGCTGTTCCATTAAACAATTGCGCCACTGACCAGAATAAACCTGGTCTAAAGTCAGCGGCGCGTTGCGCGTTGTTCATTTTGCTATTTTAAGGGCGCATGCTTGACCATAATGTATAGCGTGCACAACGCGCATACACTTTGCTCATGTAATCTACACAGATGCAACAGTTATTTTTGCAAATCATAAATTGTTACACTAAAAAAATATTAACACATGAGATGATGGAAATCATTGTGGTGTGCCACGAAGATGTGAGAAAATAGGCATAAATCTAGCTTACCAATTATTCAGGCTAATTGTAGTAATGAAGGATCAGACCTGTTTGTCCGTCAAGAACCAGGAAAAAAAATAAAAAATCGACTGAAAAACTGAAAAAACTGTTTAACCGACGCTATTTTGGGTGTGTTTCTCCCATCCCCATACAACACAACTCCTCTGTCTTTCACTGCTCTACAAGAACATCAGTCTCCTCGGCTGTGAACCGCTCCTGGCGTGCGTCTGGTAAATACGCCATAATAATAGCGATCCATAATGGAACTTGCGCAGCTGCTTTTAAAGGGAATGTTGGATGACGCTCTGATTGGTTTATTCACGTTACGCCCAAACCACACCTATGAATAATGAAGCTACTTCAGACCAACCCATTTTAGATCAAGAGCCATTTATGCCGCCGGGAAAATAGCAACAGCGCCGAGACCCGCCCACAAAGTTACTTGCGCTTCGCGCTTTGACACTTGCATTTCAGATCGTTAAAATAGGGCCCACTGTGTTCATATTATATTGCAAAACACTTTTGCTGATATTGAGGTGGGATACGGGTAGAGTTAGGGACAAATGTAATTACAAATGTAACTACAGAAATTAAGTACAGATGTAATTACAGGCAGGTATTTTTGAAAATGTAAGTACAATGTAAAAACATGTATGTACACAATAAGTGCATTGTATCAAATTATTCATTATAATGTTAGTACATATTAGTTAAGGCCACCTAATATAAAGTGGGTCCAATTATTCATTATAATGATAGTACATAGTAGTTAAGGCCACCTAATATAAAGTGGGTCCAATTATTCATTATAATGTTAGTACATAGTAGTTAAGGCCACCTAATATAAAGTGGGTCCAATTATTAATTATAATGTTAGTACATAGTAGTTAAGTAGTTGGGCGGCAGTGGTTCAGTGGTTCATGTAGGTTGTCTACAAACCAGAAGGTTGGTAGTTCGATCCCTGGTTCCACCTGACCAAGTGTCGAGGTGTCCATGAGCAAGACACCAAACCCCAAACTGCTCCCGACGAGCTGGATGGCGCCTTGCATGGCAGACACCGCCGTCGGTGTATGAATGAGTGTATGGATGGGTGAATGTGAGGCAACATGTAAAGCGCTTTGGATGGCCATAGGGTCTGTTGAAAGCGCTATATAAATGCAGTCCATTTACCATTTACCATAGTTAAGGCCACCTAATATAAAGTGGGTCCGTGTGATTCGTTTAGATCCAATGAGCTCTTTTTTAAAGTTTTTTTCAACAAAAGACACCTTCTGAAATTACTTATTAATGTGAGGTTTCTGTGCTGTGTGGTCACGAAAACGTTTCATTTGCATGCGTTTGTAAGCACTGTGGTGTAAAAACAAGTCATTTTAGGCATTTGAATCACAATCAGCAGTGAAAGACGACTTATTTCTCAATTTTTGTAAGTGACTGTTTCTGACCGCAGTCAGAGACGCACACACAGTTTTGAATGGAGTAATATTTGCTGCTTTATTGACCTTGAACGGTTATACATATGTATGTGCAAGTATCCTCATAAACAGAGTCATTAATGTCTCAAATGAAAAGTATACAAAGAAGGAAAACGCATGTGTTACAGTATAATAGACCCAGAGCCATAGAGAAACCCTTAAAGTGACAGTGTCTCAATTCCTGCTGTCGGTCACTCATATTAATCACAAAACAAAAGACAGAAAATCACTCACTGCTCCTGACTAATCCACTTTTGTAACTTTAATCCGAGTAAATATGCATTTCATTTACACAATGAAGACTATCCAGTGTTTTTATACATATGATTAATTTATACAATATGGCATTTATTATGTATTTGTTTTCCTGTAGTTTTGTAATTACTTATTCTTATTTCATCACTAACTGTTTACTTGTCTTCAGTGAGCTCGAGTTTATTTAGGCTAGTAGTTTTTTGTGATTAAGAATTGTGAAATTTATATGGTATGGTAAGAATGCTGATATCATAAAATCCTTATTTAGAGCAAAAATAACTATATCATGGTAAATAGCCTATCGTTATCATTTATTGTGATATAAGATTCTGGTCATATTGCCCAATCCTATTAAGGTAAGCATCTGTTAAATAAATATAATGATAAACTTACAATATTTCAGTAATATGTAAATCTTGTTATTTATTTACAAGCCTGACGTGGCTGTCCTTTATTTAGATTTAAAGTTGTTGGTGTTATTTTCAACGCTAGCATTACTATTTTGCCAACAAATGCAGATTTACTATCATAACCACCACATAAAAAATGTTTTTTGTGTACTTTTTTCACACACAAGATATTCTGTGGTGTTCTGGTTTTAAATTAACACCATCCTGTCAAATGCGGGTAAATGTTTCTGTTCCTTTCTTCCTTTATGTTTTAGGTTTTTTTGCTTTGTGTGTGTGTGTGTGTGTGTGTGTGTGTGTGTGTGTGTGTGTGTGTGTGTGTGTGTGTGTGTGTGTGTGTGTGTGTGTGTGTGTGTGTGTGTGTGTGTGTGTGTGTGTGGTGGTGTTTTTGTCACCCATTTCACCCCGATTGTCATATTTTATTACCATTTTCTAAACTATAGCAAATAAACTGTGATAATGTGAGAAAATGTTGAAGGTGTTCTGAACAAATTTTGGTTGGACTGTGTGTATTCTGTTTTAAAATATGTAATATATATTTCAACAAAACCTTGGCCTGACCATTGGCGATCGAAATTTAATACTAATGCAATTAATGACTAATAAAAGTTGGCCTAATTAAAGTCATTTTCCATTTTCATGTGACCTAAACTAAAGTGAAAACTATTTATAGCTAATAAGCTGTTAACAAATCATGAAAAGACATTATCTAACTCTTTACATGAGCTAATTAAACAGTAATCATTTGGTTAATTACAGTCACAATGAATAAAGAATACACTTTTTGTACACAGCTAATTAATGTATTAACAATGTAGGGACTTTAATATATTAACTATGAATAAACTAAATAATTTGTGAGTACTTTATACTTTAGTGTAAGTACTTTATACTTTGTCAT
This sequence comes from Pseudorasbora parva, assembly GCF_024679245.1. NCBI lineage: Eukaryota > Metazoa > Chordata > Actinopteri > Cypriniformes > Gobionidae > Pseudorasbora > Pseudorasbora parva. The sequence goes on from NC_090180.1 coordinate 2,386,570, forward strand.
AACTATAACAATCAAGCAAATTGAAAATGTGTCCCTTTCTACATGAGCAATTTTAGAAATGTCTCGTATGTGACAAAGAGGCTCTTCACTGAAGTTCAACACTTCTAAATGACTTATTTGATTTAATAATTTATAGTCCAGCAGAAAACATTGTTCCACTGGGCATGACCAATTAGTCCTGATGGCTGAAACTGTGTGAGAGTCAGAAACCATTTCATTGTTAAAGCCTGAAATGTAGTACAAGAGCAATCATTCAGAAGATTAGTGCTTTCTTGTTGACTATGCAGGACAGTCGTGTCCTAATTAATCTTATTAATAACTGCATGAACATATTTTGAGTTTAAACCAGGTACTTTGCACATACGGACTGCTGCTAATAATTTGATTGATTAATCATTGATCAAATTAATATCAAATAAAAAGTCAGATGCCATGAGCTGCATGAATGGGAAAATGTCTCCATAATTTCATGATCTCCCGTTTTGATGAGACAGCATGTGCTCCAGATTTAAGCAGTTCATTTTGTCTAATAAGGGCTCCAGATGTGAAGATAAGATTATCTTCTTTCCTCTATTATTGATGCAGTTCTGTGCCCAAGGACTCCTGGCAGGCCTAATGGAGAATAGAGGAGATTTCTCTCATAAAAATAGAATTAATGATTACTTCCTAAAAATATCTGGAAAGAATCTGCACTATTTTAACACACATACAACTGTTCGGAAATCTTCAAATAACAATAACCTTGAGTTCCATAAACAGCACTACTACAGCGAGGCTTCAGACAAGAGCAATTACTGGGATTTCAAAACCATGCACAAGAGTCGAACGAAAGGTTCATTTTCTCAATGATTAACACAATTGCCAAGCTATAGCGCCCCGGTCCTCGCTGTTCCGGAAATTTCATCTATAAAGTTTCCAATAAGTGGTTAGTGGACCCAGTGGACATTTACGGTTACTTGTATAAATGAAATGCAATGTAAGCCAAACGCAAACAAACCTGAAGTCATTAAGAGGAAGCATTTCGACTTAAGTGATATACTCCAGGATAATTACTACTGCCTTATTTTTCAAATCAGACTCAGAAGTAAAATGGATGCACAAGCCACTGGAAAAACAGCTGCTAGAGGATTAGTTTACTTCAAAATGAACATTTCCCGATACTTTACTCACCCCATCTCATCCAGGATGTGTGTGTCTTTCTTTCTTCAGTCGAAAATAAATGACATATCAAACATTGCAGGTTTTTTCTCCACATAATGGACTTCAATAGCAACTAACAGTTGATGGTCCAAAAAAACTCCATCTCATGTTCTCCTCCTTTATTTGTGTAAAGGGCGTTTGATTTAATCTTTGCACGTTCGTTTTAACACCTGCACCATGCGTCATGTGACCTTTCCAACGCGATGACATCATACAGCATCAAGATTAGCAACACGAAGACGAGCATTTGAGGTTAAAAAGTATATACATGTTTATTTGTGTTGTAAATGTCTGATGGTTAGTCTGGATCAGACTCTATTCCTCTGGGATCATCAGAGTCTCTGAAGCTCTTCCTCATTGATTTGGACCTTCAGCCGTTGGTTCCCATTGAAGTCCATTATGAGGAGAAAAATCCTGGAATGTTTTCCTCCAAAAAATTAATTTATTTTCCACTAAAGAAAGAATGACACGAACATCTTGGATGAGATGGGGAGGAGTGAAATATCAGGACATTTACATTTTGAAGTGAACTAATGCTAAGCTGGGAGAATTGGTGACATTTATGAAATTGCCTAGGACAATATTCATATTTGTTTCTTTTTAAGAGGCTCAATTGCTTACTCAGACACGTTGACATCAGTGAAGTACATACTTTTATAATAAAATGATTATAATCACATTATAAACTTAAAATAATAACGATTATGAAGTTTTTAGCATTTTAAATTTAGGATAATAACAATAATAAAACAAAAACAATTCAGATATTATGGTGTGTGGCCTAAGTGTCCAAATATTGTCACGGTCAGGAACACACAAAGGAAATGGTGCGAGGACTCAAGTGCAGAAATAAAAGATTTATTTACAAAAATAAACAGAAACAGAAAACAAAACCCACGAGGGGGCAAAATACTAGTGATGGGACATCTGAAGCGAGGCTCCGGAGCTTGTGTCGAGCAAAAAGGGGCGTTCCAGATGAAGCCCCGATTCGAGGCTTGTATCGTTTCCGTGAAAATCACGTGACGATGACAAACGAGGCCTCGTTTTCTGTTGAATACGTCATTGCTTCATTCTGAGGATCGCTTTCGGACAAAAGTGGTTCGAAACCTCGCGGCTCTTGTGGGGTTTGCAGTAGGCATTTGCATTGGTGTTGAGGTGTTGTAGTAGCGATATTATATATCATATATATATGTATACATTATACTTAGTTTAGTAGATTATTAGAGTAAATTATACATAGTTCAGTAGATTATTAGAGTAAATTAGCCTATATCTAGTTGTAATACCTATACTACGTAATTATAATATATATATTTTTAACATGAATGTATAACCCGAGGAAATAAAAGTTCCCCCAATTGAAGAATCACCCATATATATATATATATATATATATATATATATATATATATATATATATATATATATATATATATATATATATATATAGCCTATATTAGTAGTAGGCCTAGTGTTATTATTATATATATATTATTGCTATTATTATTAATAATATTATTGTCTTCCCTGTTGCAGTTTGCTGTTCCACAATTCCAGTCCCATAAGCACTGCACTCACAATAATTTATTTACAATCATTCTGGGCATTCACTGTCATCACTAACCCAAAGAACTACTGAATAGTTGAACACAAAGTTGTGTGTTTGTGTGAGATGTGTGTGCATAGGTTAATACAAGCAAAGTAAAATACTTTATTAATACACAGGCAATAGAAAAAGGGTGTGCCCACACTATGATAATTTGGTTGCTCAGGATGAATAGATTTGTGTGCGATGCATTGCTTTGCACAGCAGGTGTCACTAGGGAGCACTGTTTCATGAGGCTTCAGGTAAATGAACCTTTTGGTGAACCAATGGGCTGGAAAGCCTCAGTGGTTCAGGAAGCCTCATTTGGCCATCACTACAAAATACATAATCAAAAACATGAACTGAAGACATACCACACAGGGAACCGGGAGACGTAGACGAGACAAGGATACGACGCAGACTGACAAACACAAGGAGCTTATAAAGGGACGAAATCAAGAGGGAACAGGTGGGAGAAATCAACACTAATCAGATAACAAGGGGAGGGATCTGACAATTACAGGAGCACATGCTCAGAAGGACAAAACCCACATGTGCACTCAAGACAGGACAGGCATGTGACAAATATTGTATGTAAATTTCTGTCTGAAATGCTGTTCATTTACAGCACATCTCTCGTCTACTGCATTTACTGTCCAACATGATCCACAGCATGTTCTCTCTACACTAATGATAACTTGTCAGAAAAAAAATTGTTTTAAAGCTACATATTGTAACTTTTTTAGTTTATTCTTAGCTAAAAACAATTAATTCTTTCAAAAATATATGTGCTCATTAAAGGGGGGGTGAAGCACTCAGTTTCAGTCAATCTCATGTCAATCTTGAGTACCTATAGAGTAGTATTGCATCCTTCATATCTCCGAAAAGTCTTTAGTTTTATTATATTTAAAAAAGAAATATGGGCTGTACCGAGTCTTTCCGGAAAAAAACGAGCGCCTGGAGGCGTATCGTGTGGGCGGAGCTAAAGAATGACGAGCGGGCAAAGCGGTGGCGTCCTCAAGCGTGGAGAAACCCATGGCTATCGATCTCAGCTAATAGATATGATCCATTGATCCAGAATCAGATCCGGAGGCTGAAATAGAAACAGCAACAGCAGGACGTCCGTCTCTGTGGTATGTACTGTCAAACATTTGTCTTTACTCTCAGTTTATGAGGACATGATTCGGTTTATGGACTATTGTATGAGACTAAACCTTAGCAGTAGCAAGCAAAACGGTGTTGCACATCAGACTAGTGTAACGTTATACAGAGAACAGCAATGGAGTCCGTTAGCGCATCTGAATGACGAAGCACGCGATCGTGTCGTTTACTGATGTTTACTCACGCGACGATAGCCGACAGCACAGACATCTGAAGCAGTTTTACTCACCGGCTGCTTCCAAAGCAGGACCGAACCTTTATCGCTGGGACCGCTCCGTCAGAAACACACTTCTTTGGTATGATTTGGTGAAGTCCTGTGACAGCAGTGACCGTGGAAATCCACTTTGCGACTCGACTGAAGCGATGCCTTGAAGCTTCCCGTCATTTCTGTGTTCAAATCGGTTCAAATGCAGCGCTGCCTTCCCGGAATGCTGTGCTGAAGTGTTGAAGTCGCTTAATGTCAAAGTGGAGGAATGAAGTGGAGCGCGGCGCGGACTATAACCGACATTAGTGTTCACGGACGACTGGATCTGCACCTGAGCGCACTGTCTGGGTCTGGGACTGGATCACGTGCGCGCGCACCCTACCGGGAGAAGAGCCCGTACGGCCCATACAAGGACCTTCCGCTCTATTAACGTCAAGTAGACCCACACTCGAAAAAAAATCTCCGAAACTCGTGAGAAACCGGAAGGAGTATTTTTAACACAGAAATACTCCATCAAACATCCAACATTAGTTTTTGAAACTTTGTCTATGTTTAGGATGGGAATCCAAGTCTTTAACAGTGTAAAAGGCTCAGTATGCATGAAACAGCATTTCACCGCCCCATTAATGTATATTTACTTCTTTCAAGTAATAAAGTATTCTCGTAAGTTTATAATATGCCATTGAAAATACATACGGGTGAGGGGTTCGAATGCCGGTCGCCATGTTGCTCCTCCATCTTGAAAGTACAGTAGCCAAAGAGGGACATACCCGTAAATTCAAGCTTCGCCTTTCGCGTCTTTACACTTGATGTCGTTTTTTCACCGTGTCGAATGTGAAGAAGGGGATTGCCATGTTAATCTTGGACTAAATCGGCCACCGTAGGAGTTAAAACGAAATCAGAATTGAGAGGAACAGAAACTATTATTCACTGGATGGTCATATACTGTACCTTTACACCGCTAGATGGGGGAAAATATCACACAGTGGAGCTTTAATACACTTCTAGAAGAATGGTCACTGCCACCCTATTGAGCATGTGAAAAATACATCTTTAAACTTTGAATGGCAACAATACAAAGGCTGCTTCATAATAGTCATATTACATTTGTGGCCTCAATCAATTGAAGGTTTCTATACTGTAGCTTGTGATTTAAAAATCTCAAAATCAAAAAAACTTTGAAATTCCACAAAGTACTAATTATTTGAAATACATATTTCCTATTTTAAAATGGGGATATAAAAGACTCCTTTCTCCAAGCCAACCCCAGGCATCATTTGCTGTTCTCATAAAGCTCTCACAACCTTGCCAAACCCTTGCCACCTTTTCACACAGTTTGCGTACATCAGACTCTCTGGAGCATTCAGAGAAGAATGAATCTTGGATGAAGGACATGTAGAGAATGCAAATGTTCTGTCTGTGTTTCCCCTAAAATACAATTTCTCAGCTTCAGTTATATAGACAGGTCATCTGTCTTCGCCCTCAGGGGCGGCGTGATGACATCTGTCGCCACATATGGCGGCCAGAAAGAGTTTGTTTTTAAATCTAATGATAAGCACGACAGTGGGATCTATTATGTGGAGAAATGATAATGGTATGGCTGATCATATTTTCAGAAAACATTTTATCCTATTAGAGTGCTTGTTGTGTGTTATAGTGGGAAAAATGCAAGAATGATGAAAAAAGGTTTCAAGTACTAAAGATGGCAGCTCGGATAAAATTGTTGAAGGAAAATAATCTATGTTTATGGAAAGGAGGAAACGCTTTTATGTGATAGAGGCTATTTTCTCTAACGCAGAACAGTCATCTAAAATGATTGCTTTACAGTGATGATAAACACTGACTTTTGCGAGGTGTAAGTCTTTTGGCACATTTCCTTTTACACTAGCACTAGTGTCTGAGTGCTCTAATGGCCTCATCTACACAGATCTATAGCTGTATATTTAACCTCCCGACATACTGTGATCTCCTGCCAAGGTGTATTTCAAAGATATTAGGGTATGCTTTCATAGCATTTATGACACCTACTACTTGCATTTGGTTCAGTAATGGCTATGCAGGGCTTATTTGATCAGAAAAGGGAAATTTGATCACCAAAAACTTGTAGATCCAATTGTTATTGGACAGGCTGGTGCCCAGACCCCTAAAACGGATGGAATAATCTCTAAACCTCTTGTTTCCCAAAACATCAGCAAGCCCCTGGTCAAATTACTAACATTTGTCTATTTTAACTCTTTCCACACCATTAATGGAAATTTCCGTTATTTGTGAGACAACGATTCCCCGTCATTGACGGAATTTTCCGGCTTTCTGTGTTTTCCTTGTTATACAGTAGGGGGCGCTATTAGGCATCTTCTGAAAAAGTACTGAATCTCCAGATTAAAACACTTCCAAAGAAGATGCAGAAACAAGTGCTATCATATGTAATCAATGCAGATTTAAAATACTATGGTCTGCCAAATGTTTCTGAATAAAATGTCGACCCAGGATGAGCTATTAGACTCTGAAGCTTTAGAGAAAGCTATACATTCGATATGTATAGTGATCAGCGTCATTAATCCCTTCATTTTTTTCATATTTTGGTCACGAAACTTGCCCGCATTCAAGTGTTGTTAAAAAAGAATGCATGAAGCAGAATTTTTGGTTTAAAAAGTAAAGTTCAGATATTCTATTACATTTTCTAAGAGGCCCTGACATTTTTGTGAAATTGATCAACTTTTTAAAAACAAAACATTAAATGCTGTGAACAGAAACAATATGTACAGTACAAGAACAATATTGAGAATCAAGGTTTTATTAGATATTATGTTTGTAAGAATATGAAAACAGTAATAGCAAACCCGATAACAATGAAAATATTATTTAATATTTTATAAAATTTATATAAAATTTATATAATTAAATAAATGCAATATATACACTACAAAAGTATTGGCACACTCCTCCAAATCCCTGAGTTCAGGTGTTCAGTCACTTAATGGCCACAGGTGTATAAATCAAGCTCTAGGCCTGCAGACGCTTCTACACACATTAGTGAAAGAATGGGTCGCTCTCAGGAGCTCAGTGAACTCAAGCGTGGGGCCGTGATAGGCTGACACCTGTGCAATAAGGCCATTCCTGACATTTCCTCACTACTAAATATTCCACACTCAACTGTTAATGGGATTATAACAAAGTGGAAGCGATTGGGAACAAAAGCAACTCCACGTATAGGCCACGTAAAATCCCAGAGAGAGGTCACAGTGCGCAGAAGTCACCAACTTTCTGCAGAGTCAACAGTTCCAGACCTCCAGACTCCTGTGGCCTTCAGATGAGCTCAAGAACAGCGGAGAGAGCTTCATGGAATGGGTTTCCATGGCCGAGCAGCTCATCCAAGCCTTACATCACCAAGAGCAATGCAAAGCGTGGGATGCAGTGGAGTAAAGCAGCCGCCACCGGACTCTAGAGCAGTGAGACGTGTTCTCTGAGCGACCAATCACGCTTTAGTCTGACAATCCCATGGACCAGTCTGAGTTTGGCGGTTTCTAGGAGAACGGGACTTGCCTGACTGCATTGTGCCAAGTGTAAAGTTTGATGGAGGGGGGTTATAGGGTGGGAATATTTTTCAGGGGTTGGGCTTGGCTCCTTAGTTCCAGTAAGAAAAGGAACTCTGAATGCTCCAGCGTACCAAGACATTGTGGACAATTTCATGCTCCCATTTTGTGGGAACAGTTTGAGGATGGCCCTTCCTGTCCCAGCATGACTGCCCTCCAGTGCTCAAAGCGTCGGTCCATAAAGACATGGATGAGGAGTTTGGTGTGGAGGAACTTGACTGGCCTGCACAGAGTCCTGAGCTCAACCCGATAGAACAGCTTTGGGATGAATTAGAGCGGAGACTGAGAGCCAGGCCTTCTCGTCCAACATCAGTGCCTGACCTCACAAATGAGCTTCTAGAAGAATGGTCAAAAATCCCCATAAACACACTCCTAAACCTTGAGGAAAGCCTTCCCAGAAGAGCTGAAGCTGTTAGAGAGGGTGGGCCGACTCCATATTAAACCCTACGGATTTAGAACGGGATGGCATTAAAGTTCATGTGCATGTAAAGGCAGGTGTCACAAAACTTTTGGCAATATTGTGTATATATTTTTATATGTAAATTAAATTTGTCAGATCCTGTCAATGGAAAAAAAATATTTGGTTGCCTATGGTGTAGTTACAAATCAGTTAATAGCTACACAGATCATGTCTACTTTGACCCACCCTCAAACACTGTATTTGTAGCTGAGTCCTGGAAGAGATTCGTTCATGTTGTTGACATGTTGAGAAGATGCTGTTTTCTGCACTGCCAAAGCAATCCACTTTGCATGCACTTACAAAGGATGAGGACTCAGTCTTGAATTGATACAGTAAAACCTATGCCATCATTACCATTCATATCACTGTGTATATACGCGCAGAGGAATCCTCCAGCCTGACTTGCATTTATTACTACTCACAGTGGCAGGCCATAACTTCCATGATGCAGCTTAATAAAACACTTCCCCCAACACAGCACAGTTTGAGCCCTCCATCTGGGACTCGGCCACATGGCAAAGCAACCATCAGCCAATAATAAACACCTTGAGAAAAAAAAAGGTGATGTAAATTTGCATTGCTGCTTCTAGGGTCCGTCCATCAACCAGATGCAGAAGATAGAAAACAAACTCAAGCGACTGCAATTGTACAGTTTAAGCAACCATTTGGTATTGTTTTTACAACAACTTTCCAAAAAGTTTGAAATTGTTGCTCAAAATTTGTGTTAAAAAGTAGCATGGTTGGGTAAGATATTGTTTTTGAAACCTGAGGGATTTATGTCCCTCCATTAAGTCCTTTTCTTCCTTTCAGACTGTAAAGATCCAAAAAAAGTCACAAAGCCATCGTAAACATAACTAATGAAGTGTCTAATCCAAATCCAAGTCTTCTGAAGAGACATGAACAATGGTTTATGATGAACAGATTTACAGCGACGCACATACATAAACACGGACGTTCAGATGATTGCGTGACGTGCGGAAACAATATGAGAGGGAGTACATTCAGAATTAAAATTCTTGGACAAGCTAAACATTTACAGTTTGAGAGCGGCCATTTTAACACGCGTTCCTGTGATTAGAGCTGTGACGGATTGCATTGACCATCTGAAGCGCACACACACTCTTCAAAGTCAAAGCGCAAACAGCATTTAAATCCCCAGAACACATTTCGTTTCAGTAGTATGATTGTTCAAAGCACGTTAGATGGTTTATTCTTATATGTACAGTGCATTAATAGCGAGAGAGGCAGGACACTATGAGCGCAGAGAGATAAAGCCTGCAATGGAAGCATGAGTAAGACCAAAGGGAAAAAAAATTAAGTTTACGGAGATTCAGTGACATTACATTAAACTACTATAAATAATGTTGAATATAATGTTCAATGATGCAATGGGGAAATATTTATCGGTCCTAATAATAATAATACACAAATAATAAGTAAAATAAATAAATAAATAACCTATTCTTCATGTTGGCTTAAAATATCAGGATGCATATCGTATCGTGAGTTCAGTATCGTGATATATATATATCGAATCGTGACACGAGTGTATCGTACACCTCTACTACCAAGTACCGATTCACATTTAATCAATCGGTGCCAAATTTCTGTACCTGAGAACGCATCTGGTGATATAGACTAGTGTCTGTGAATAGTAAACAGCAAAAAGACTATTTAAATCCTGTTTCTTTCTGTGTGTATGAATGGCACAGATGCACAGTTTAATTTACCACACACACACACACACACACTGAATTGCACGTAATGGTCGAGTGTGCCGTCTGGACATGAACGCATGAACTTCATCTCCAGAGCCGCTCTGAGAGTCACTTCATGAGCCTTTTACAGTTTTTACCGAGGAAAACTACCGTCATATCATAAACACACAGAAACTCAAAGCTCTTCACGGCAACCCGTCAAAATAAAAGTCAAATATATTACTGTTGTACAGTAGAATTTAGATACGTCACAATATTATAATAATACTAAAACTAATGTAATAAAAATACATTAGCAAAACCAATATTTTAAGTAATAAATCAAAATTGTTCTTTCATGTTTTAATTTGAACAGTATAAAGCTCAGGTGTGCAGCACTTTGTTTGACAAAGTTTAATGGTAACACTTTATTTTAAGGTTCAGTTATTAACTAGTTGCTTATTATCATGCATATTACTAGGATATTGTCTGTTTATTAGCACTTATAAAGCACATATTAATGCCTTATTCTGCATGAGCTTATTCTACATCCCTTAATCCGACCCAATACCTAAACTTAAACGCTACAAAAACTACCTTACTAACTATTAATAAGCAGTAAATTAGGAGTTTATTGAGGCAAAAGTCAGAGTTAATGTCTTCATTTGATTACCTGAAAATACACAATACAGAATATGTGGGAAATATGATGACATATATATATATATATATATATATATATATATATATATATATATATAGTATAATTATTATTATTATTATTATTTATTTATTTATTTATTTTTTAACTGGTTGATTTTATGAATTCAATTAATTAAGTAGCTCGTAACATCACAGACGATGGCAGCTCTGGCATAATGTCAATAACACTTCTATAAATGATTTACAGTTTCTGTACAGTTATTGAGGGAAACATCTCTAAAGTACAGAAAAAAGGTACCGTTGGGTACTGGTACTGGATTTAAGGAACCGGTACCAGTTAAAATGTGAATATCTATGTCATCTACTTACTGTGTCATTCAGCTGCGACAAAAAACTAGGTAAGTCAGATTGGGCCCACATTGAGCTCATAGTATTGTGGCCATTATTTCTGTTCACATTTATGGTTAACGACTGCTCAATAAAAAAAAATAATAATTAAAACAATGCGTACAGGCTTCGTATTCCTCAATCGAAACAGATCAATGACTTCAAAAAAGGCTTTGTATCATAAAGGCAAGATGTAAATGCATGGTGCCTTCAGGCCATACACAGTCTGACTGTATGCGCTGTAAATCTGCATGATTAGGTTGTGCCAAAAAAGCTCTTAAACCTTCAAGTTCCCTTAAGCTTTTGAAAATGTGTAATGCTTGGTAAAAAAACAACAAATTGCTTTCAAAGCGTTACCCTATCACATTATGGCACCGAACAAGAGGGAAGATATGCCCGTTTTCTTTAGTTCTCTCATCAGTGTCTGAAGTTGAAAGCTAGCTGGCCGTAGCTCCTAACGGTGTCCAAGCTGTCAGGAGCGAGCTGTTTTAATTCTAGGGTTTAGGGGTTGAAAACGTAAGGCTAGGTGTCAAGGCCACAGTCGATACGGTTCAAGCTTTCATCTGGCAATTAGCCGACTGCTGGATTGACAGAGTATCTCGGCCTCACCTGGCTGTTCTTTCCCCTGAAGTTAACATGTCAGTCTCTCCTTCCCTGCTAATAACAGATGTTCACAGATGGCTCGTGTGTGTGCTCTTCAATGTCAGACCCATTCGGTTAACCTCTGGTCAGAGCTGGGTTAAAGACCGATTTATCAATGTTATTAAGACCTTCTGCTGTTGTTTACTTCGAGAAGGCGGAGACAGAGCTGTCAGCGGATCCTTACTTTTCCATCTCAACACTATTTGTACAATTCAAAGCATTTCTCAGACATCAGAAACACATCCAGTCTTTTATGTATAAATGTGAACACTTTGAACACGAAGATCAACAGACTTAAAGGGATAGTTCACCCAGAAATGAAGAAATACTGCCATCATTTACTCACCCGCATGTTGTTTCAAATTAATCCATATTAATATTAGTATTATTGTTATTATTATTATAATTTTTATATATGAAAATCCATTATTGCGAAAGGCAATATCTCTAGCATGAAAGTAGATCAAAAAACCATCATAGAATATAGTATAGTAGCGGTGTTGGGAGTAACGCATTACAAAAGTAATGTATCACAGTAACGTTTTACTTTTTGAAGAAACGCAGTAGTGTAAGGCATTACTAATCAATTTTGAGTAATATTTTACTCATGTTCAGTAACACTTGTAACAACACACTGATGACACAAAACGAAAAATGAAAAAACTGCAAGCCAACGATAATTAACGAATGAAAAAAATGCCCGTTATTACCTGTTTGTGGTCACTCAATACTGCATGTGGTATAAGAAGAGCTTAATAGTCAAATACAGCCTTTGTCTACAACCGAAAGAACTATCGACGTCACGAAATAGCACTAGCAATTAAAAAACATCTCGACCACTTCACTTACTGAGAAAAAAAGAGCACGGTATACTTCCTGAGAAGTTCATCATGCACACTTAGGGCATGACGTTTTGTGTTGTGATCCTCTTGAATTTAAATAAAATAATGTCAACAATAAGAAAAGAACAAATGTGCATCTTGTCATGTATTTGAGTTTACACACAGTTCTGTTGTGTCTATATGAACAGACCCAAGCCATTCCCAGATATTGCCAGATAATCACTTTACCTCGACCGTACTGTAACAGACATTGGTCGTTTGTGATTCTGTCTGTCCTCTTTTCTTACATTGTCTTGAGCCTTCACTTTGCCAATGAAATGCTCTATTGTTAGTAACTGGATAGCCCACAGTCATTATGCTACATTATATTGGCTAATACTGGATGTAAAATGTGTCATTTTACAATGTTAAGGTCTACTTCTGTAGTTATGTTGGTGAAAGTAACTCAGAAGTTATACAGGAGTAATGCAATGCATCTGAGACAGTAATATAGGGTCAAGAATTACAGATTGGTAGTAACTTGCACAACACTGTATAGTAGTCATGTAGACTTCTTTTAAATCTTCTGAAGCCACACAATAACTTTGTATGAGACTGAAATAGAGATTATTCAGTAAAATAATGGCTTGAAAATCTATTGTATGTAAAGGAGCCGGTTGGACATTTCGCTATAAATATCTCCTTTTGTGTTCAGTGGAACAAAGTCAAAGGGGGTTTTGAAAGACATCCGCGTGAGTAAATGATACCAGACTCTTTCATTTGTCTGTGAACTATACCTAGAAAATATAATGTGACAAAAAGAGGTGTAGGAAGCTGTAGTGTTCATAATTAACCTTGATTTTGAGCTTCTGAGCTGACAAATTACATAACTAAACTATTACAACGGTGTCAAAAAGCTGCCAATTGTCAAGGGGGTTTAGCAAGTAGTATTTTCTCATTTTCTTTCAGTGACAACCACTGAGCAAGTTTTCCACGAACCAGCGCAAGGTAATGAAAGTAAGGCTTCTTTGTTTTATTGAAGTTCTGCGAGTACCTCCCAAAGCGCCGCACGCTTTCAAACAAAGATGTTGCGTCATTGTCGAAACTTTGTAAATGATAAAATCTCGACAGATCTGCAATAATCAAAGCATCGTATCTGCACCACTCCGCTCTGACATATTATTTGTGTTGCAACCAGCTGTGCAAAATATGATTTCTAAATAAACCTGATCCAATTATAGGCATTATTGCGAGGGACTTGGGTGCCCAGCGAAACAACGCAGGGGTTATACCACAGAGACAGAAAGTCAACAGCCATGCAGATGGAAAGAAAGAAAGGCTTTTATTAAATATTCTGCGCACAAACAACAGACCAAATTGAGCTGGGAGCGAGCCTATGCTTTCAAACAAAAGTATATCTCATGAAATAAATGAAAAACAATGACCTGACCTTCAAGAGCACTCGCTCACCTCAAACGGTCCAACCCTCTTTCTGACAGACAGTGGCAGCAATTCTCCAAGGGCATGTTACCATCTCATTCTGACCTAGGGCAAAACTCTCGTCAACCATTTTGGGTTTTCTATTTGCTCGCGGCAGACTAGTGAAGCCTGGAACAGAGTGAATGTTGGAAAGAAATATAAAAACAATAATGGTCCTTGTCATTTTGTTTCAGGTAACAAATGTCTCACTTCTAATATGGCCACACCCATTATATTTATGTGTATTAAACTATTACATGATCGCATGTGAAACGATATATGCTCATTAAATAAACAAGTCTTTGAGTCTGCCCTATGTAATGTGGTTACGCTCACATATCTGGTTATCACATTTATTCCACCTAATCATTTTAATGTGCTGCTCTAAGGCATTCGAGGTGAAGACAGACCGTGTGCTAAGCTGTCTGAATTCTCCTCTGACTACATGACACCACATTTATTATCCAATACAGCTACCCTGGTAAAAGATTTCACCTTGCAATTCGATGTTTGCATACTGCATATATGCAAAAATGTAAAAATTGCGGGGTTTGCAAACATATGCATACTGGCAGTGCAATATTCAATCTGGGGCAAATTATCAAATACGCTACTGAACGTCTGGGACAGCATTGCTGCGACAGTGGACAATGACATGGCACATCACGAGAAGACTTTAATTCTGACAACATAATAATAATAAAAACATTTCCTATTTAATATATTTCAATATATTTACTCCAGTATTCAGTGTCATATGATCATCATATGAAATCATTATAATATGCTGATTTGCTGAATAAGAAACATTTCTTATAAGTATAATTAGTGTTGAAAACAATTTTGCTGCTTAATATTTTTGTAGAGACTCGGATACTTTTTCTTAGGATTTATTGATGACTAGAACATGAAAAAAAACTGGAGATATATATATATATATAATTAAGTGGTACCTTATTTTTTTCCATAGCTGCATATATGTATATGTCTATTTTATATATATATATATATATATATATATATATATATATATATATATATATATATATATATATATATATATATATATATATATATATATATATATATATATATATATATGAAAAATGTTTACACATTTTATATTTTGGACAATTTAGGTTCCTAAGTAAAATGTATGTTTTTTGTTTTGTTTTGTTTGTTTGTTTTTGCTGGACACCAAAATAGTTATATGTATATAAATATATATATATATATTTTCCTCTCTTTTCCATTTTCCCAGATACTCTTGATTTAACAGGTAAAACACAGTGCTCGCCAAGGTCAAAGGTTCAATCCTCAGGGAACACAAAGACTGGCAAAATGTCTTCCTTGAAAGCACTCTAAAAAAATATCTGTAAACACGGCGACATCTTAAGAAATATCTGCGAACATACAAAACCATTAAGACCGACTCAAAACCATGTATTACACATGCCAGAGCAGTATGTGGCGCTGCAGTTCTGCCACGGAGATTAAAACAGAGAAGAAGAGTTGGAGCATGCGGTGTCTGACTAGACATCATCATTTCACAAAATATACGTATTGGCTGTACACACGAAAACGCAAGGGTCTTTCTTTACAGTGCTGTCAAAATATAATTTTTCGAAACATATCTCTACTAAAATATGGTAAACATTCAATGGCGCTTTTCTGCTGTATCCATACACAATATGAGCAGCACGTTCTCTCTCTTGCACTCAGTGCAGCGCAGGCCAGGCACTCAGACTCACTTTTTGCACATTTGCTAGCTAAACATCATTCAGTGTTTCTCATTAATGACCCTGTGCCGACACTGTTTCATGATGAAATTTAAAACATAGCCTAACAAAAAGGTCTCTAATGTTGTATTTTGCCAACAAACTAAAATCAAAAGTGCGGTATGGCTTTGTGCTTTCATAAAACCAGCAAAAGACAGAGATTTAATTAAGGCTGTTTGTGCCGCGTGTTTCGCTCAGATGATCAGCTGGTGAGCTGGTGGTAGTTTTCTCCAAAATCAAAGCAAAGGTTTATCTCTTGCAAGTGAAGAAATTAGAATGAAAGGATATTAAATTCCCTAAACTATAGTGTAAAGTTATGATATAATTTATTTTCATTTATTTTACAGTGCATTTTAATAACAATATATGGATATTACTTCATAGGACTACTTATAAAAATCAGTATTACATTATTGTAATAACTGTTTGGCATCTTATAACACACCAGTGTCATGTAGACTCAGACTTTATCACAACTAAAAAGATCTTTGAGCCCTCTTTAATGTCCATGTACTTTTGCTTTTTCTTTGATAAATTTGCACACTGTAAATGTTTTAAAGCTCTTAATTGTGAGCTCTCACCAGACTGATACATTTAGGCCCCGTCCACACGAAGCCAGAGCTTTCCCAATCCGATCTTTTGCATGCCAGGCCAGTGTGTGGCGCTGTAATTCTGCCACAGAAATACACTGATAACGGAGAAGAAGAGTTGTGGCAGTAAGAAGGGGTATAGCAGTGGTCGGAGGTGAGGCAAAATCTCACAATAAAATAACAATAAATACATTTGCTACTTAAATCTGCACTATGTAGTATTTTTGCAGTAAAATATCCAAAAACCACTAGGCCGGTGTTATATATTTTGTTCAGTTGAGTATCTACAATATCCCAGAAGTTTTCAACTATTTGTAAATTGTGAGAAAATTGCTATTTTAACGGAGGACCGGGACGTTTCAGCATTGCATTTGAGCGAGTCGCCTGTCAATCGCGTCATATCTGCGCTACCCTCGGTTTCGGTTTTTATTTGGCAGGAGCGCTTTACTCTTAGCAGTGTGAACAAGCGAACGCACGGAGTAACGTCATAACATCATTTTAAACACACTTAAATGTATCTAATATGATAAACAGAGCTGCTTTACCTCATAATCATAACCGGAAGAGCGGATCTGTGCAGGCGCCCGGTGACTGTGTCCCGTCCCGTCATAATAAAAGTCCCGGTGTTCGCGAGCCGTGTGTGTGTTTAACAATCGCTCCAGCAGTCGTGCTCAGCTCCTCAACACTCGGTCCTGCTCTGCTTTACACTACAGTAACGTTAATAACCGCATCAATGAACGTGATTTCTGCCCGAGTCCTATTTTCCACCGGCTGTGAGGTGAAGACCACATCTCCCAAGATGCTGCGCTCACACGTTGCGTCATCAAACTACGCATTTGTTTTGAATAGGCGCCCTCCAGTGGACGGAAAGCTGCATAGTGCACCTTTAACAGATGTGTTTTATTAATGCCTACACCTACCCCAACCCAAAACATACCCTTACAATAATGTAGATATGGTCATTAAATGACGCGATATTGATGTGCGCGTGCCCAGTGCCCGTAGCTTTATCCCTTAACTCTTTCACCGTGCTGGACGTAGTGTGTGGACATCACCGTTTCAGAAAATATACGGATTTGATGTACACACGAAAACGGAAGATGATCGTTTTCAGATTTATCCGCTTTGGGACCCGGTTTCGAAAAATATCAGTTTCATGCTTCTAAAACGCCGGATCCGTGTGGACGAAACGCTGATATGGTACAAAATGTATACGTATACAGCTAAACGCGTCTCCGTGTGGACGGGGCCTTAAACAAACACACACACTTAAACAACCAAACATAGTTTTACAAAGTCCTGTGGGAAACTGATCATTTTATGAGCTTTACTCCAGAATACTACAAGAAAGTTCCTTTTTGATGTCAGTAAAGCTGTTAACGGTACATTAAAAGGTCATTGGACAAACTAGATTTGGGCTAAACCCCGAACGCTTACAATGTCTGCCTCCTGTATACAGCTAGTCAATATAAATAAAAATGCCAAAATCCATAAATGCAAGGAGTGTTAAGATGCACTTTAGCCTTTATAATCGTTGAAATATATCTTTATAATAGCATTCTTCTTGGGGCATAAATCAGAAATCCGTAAACAAAATGTTTTTGTTGTTGTTTGTTTGTTTGTGTTTTTGAAGCATTTCTTTGTTTGTCGTGTTTTTGTTTGCTTTTTAATACAGGCAAAGCCCACACACAGCACACCAGGAATCAACACAACGTGTCATTTGTGGCTGAGTGACCAAACCATACCATTGTGTTGCTGAAATGCCCATTACCAGCACTATAAGCCCTTCTATTCTATCTCAGCTCCTGTCATGACCAGACAAGTGCACCGTCTGTGCCATCTCATTAGTCCAGGCTCTCCACAAGCAGCAGTGCAGTGGCAAAAAAGTCAGAAATCTATATAAAATGTTTCTTTGGTCCGCTATCCAGGAAGAGATGGAAATGGAGGCAAAGTGTAAAAACTGTAGCATGTGGAAATGTAGGCTCCTATCCTTTTTAAGAGTGCAGGATCACTGTGAGAAAACTATTAAACGAGCATATTTGAGGGTGTTCTCTTGGAAAGTGATAGAGAAGACACCTTGTTCCTGGTTTGGCATTAAACAGGGTCACTCCCACAGAGCCCAGAGCTAGTGTCACTCAAAAGTTCCCACTAAGCTCTTACTGGCACACTT